>NC_048566.1:91949961-91964961 GCF_013265735.2 Oncorhynchus mykiss
ACTCTCCAGTCGTCTCCACTCTCCAGTCGTCTCCACTCTCCAGTCTTCTCCACTCTCCTGTCTTCTCCACTCTCCAGTCGTCTCCACTCTCCAGTCATCTCCACTCTCCTGTCTTCTCCACTCTCCAGTCGTCTCCACTCTCCAGTCGTCTCCACTCTCCTGTCTTCTCCACTCTCCAGTCGTCTCCACTCTCCAGTCGTCTCCACTCTCCTGTCTTCTCCACTCTCCTGTCTTCTCTACTCTCCAGTCGTCTCCACTCTCCAGTCTTCTCCACTCTCCTGTCTTCTCCACTCTCCTGTCTTTTCCACTCTCCAGTCGTCTCCACTCTCCAGTCGTCTCCACTCTCCAGTCGTCTCCACTCTCCACTCATTACACACATTTGATGTGAACAGCCCAATTATATCTCTTATTATCACTTCTATATGGTTTCAGCCAACTAATTGGCTAGTGTAGCTCTGCTCTGACAGAGGCATGCAGCGGTCAGCCAGACCGACGTAGTGTGATACCATCTGGGGCAGGCTGGGATCAGCACAACATGGGTGGCTGATCTAGATACATCACTAACGATCAACGCCCAAAGACACTTGCTGCACTTGGCTGCCTTGTCACAGAACGAATGCTGTGCGGTGCCCCCCTGGCTAGCATGATAGCGAAAACCAAACCCCCTCTCTCCTTATTTCTCGCCCTCTCTCTCTCTCTCTCTCTCTCTCTCTCTCTCTCTCTCTCTCTCTGTCTCTCTGCGTGTCTAGTGGTCTGTAGATGCCTGCCTGATGGACAACTATTTTTCTTCTATTCTCTTAAATAAGTCAGAGTTTCACAGCTCAGAGCTTCAACAAAACAGAGCATGAAAGGTTGATGGAGTTGAATGTATTATCGGGGTTTTGGGTTTTCTCAGGCTCTTTTCTGTGTTTGACCTGGACTCACTACCCGGTGCAGCACAGTGTGGCATACAGTGCTGTTAGAAACTAAACAGAGTAACAGATCCCCTCTCCTGCTGCTGCTAACGTATTACACACACAAACACTGCTAACGTATTACACACACAAACACTGCTAACGTATTACACACACAAACACTGCTAACGTATTACACACACAAACACTGCTAACGTGCAACTGATGTTGTGTGTCGGGGCGGCACATAGCATGGTGTTGTGGTGGTGTTGTTGTGGTGTTGATGTGGTGTTGTGGTGATGTGGTGTTGTGGTACGGTGTTGCAGTGGTGTTGTGGTGGTGTGGTGTTGCGGTGGTGTGGTGATGATGTGGTGCGGTGTTGTGGTGTGGTGTTGCGGTGTTGCGGTGATGTGGTGTTGTGGTGGTGTGGTGTTGCGGTGGTGTGGTGTTGTGGTGGTGTGGTGTTGCGGTGGTGTGGTGTTGTGAAGCTGGTGTGGTGGTGTGGTGTTGTGAAGCTGGTGTGGTGGTGTGGTGTTGTGAAGCTGGTGTGGTGGTGTTGCGGTGTTGTTGTGGTGGTGTGGTGTTGCGGTGGTGTGGTGGTGTGGTGTTGTGGTGTTGTGGTGGTGTGGTGTTGTGAAGCTGGTGTGGTGATGTGGTGGTGTGGTGTTGTGAAGGTGGTGTGGTGGTGTTGCGGTGTTGATGTGGTGTTGTGGTGATGTGGTGTTGTGGTGGTGTGGTGATGATGTGGTGTTGTGTTGTGGTGGTGTGGTGGTGTGGTGTTGCGGTGGTGTGGTGATGATGTGGTGCGGTGTTGTGGTGTGGTGCGGTGGTGCGGTGTTGCGGTGGTGTGGTGTTGTGGTGGTGTGGTGTTGCGGTGGTGTGGTGTTGTGGTGGTGTGGTGTTGTGGTGGTGTGGTGTTGTGAAGCTGGTGTGGTGGTGTGGTGGTGTGGTGTTGTGAAGGTGGTGTGGTGGTGTTGCGGTGTTGATGTGGTGATGTGGTGTTGTGGTGGTGTGGTGTTGTGGTGGTGTGGTGTTGTGGTGGTGTGGTGTTGCGGTGGTGTGGTGTTGTGAAGCTGGTGTGGTGGTGTGGTGTTGTGAAGCTGGTGTGGTGGTGTGGTGTTGTGAAGCTGGTGTGGTGGTGTTGCGGTGTTGTTGTGGTGGTGTGGTGTTGCGGTGGTGTGGTTTTGCGGTGGTGTGGTGTTGTGAAGCTGGTGTGGTGGCGTTGCGGTGTTGTTGTGGTGGTGTGGTGTTGCGATGGTGTGGTGTTGCGGTGTTGTGGTGGTGGTGTGGTGTTGCGGTGGTGGTATGGTGTTGTGATGTTGTGGTGTTGCGGTGTTGTGGTGGTGGTGTGGTGTTGCGGTGTTGTGGTGGTGGTGTGGTGTTGCGGTGGTGGTGTGGTGTTGTGATGTTGTGGTGTTGTGGTGCGGTGTTGCAGTGTTGTTGTGGTGGTGTGGTGGTGTTGCGGCGTGGTGGTGTTGTGGTGGTGTGGTGGTGTGGTGGTGTTGTGGCGGTGGTGCAGTGTTGTGGTGTTGCGGTGTTGTTGCGGTGTGGTGGTGTGGTGGTGTGGTGGTGTTGTGGTGGTGTTGCGGTGTTGTTGCGGTGTGGTGGTGTTGTGGCGTGGTGGTGTTGTGGCGGTGGTGCAGTGTTGTTGCGGTGTGGTGGTGTGGTGGTGTGGTGGTGTGGTGGTGTGGTGGTGTTGTGGTGGTGTTGCGGTGTTGTTGCGGTGTGGTGGTGTGGTGGTGTTGTGGTGTTGTGATGTTGTGGTGTTGCGGTGTTGTGGTGTTGTGGTGCGGTGTTGTTGCGGTGTGGTGGTGTGGTGGTGTGGTGGTGTTGTGGTGGTGTTGCGGTGTTGTGGTGGTGCAGTGTTGTGGTGTTGCGGTGTTGTGGTGGTGTGGTGGTGTGGTGCATATGTAATCTGGCCCCCTGCTTGTTAACGGTGGGGTACCTCACTGGCTTGGAGCATCTGGTAGGAAATGGGACTTGTCTCTTCAGTGCATTATGACTCTTCTTGTATGATGAAATTTGATTACATCTTTAGTCTCTACCAAAGGAGTGTCAAAAAAACATTTTTTTTTTTTTTTCGTGAAATGGCTGGATGAATGGAAAAATCACTTGGTAAAATGGTAAAATGGTAGTTAGGGTACATAATAATGACCATATATTATTGCAACAACAAAGAAGTTACTGCAAACAACCAACACAGTTTTTTCCCCATCTGACAATAGAACAGCAGAATTTTTACCAAGCCTGCCGGAGGCTCCTCCCCTCCGTTTTTACCAAGCCTGCCGGAGGCTCCTCCCCTCCGTTTTTACCAAGCCTGCTGGAGGCTCCTCCCCTCCGTTTTTACCAAGCCTGCTGGAGGCTCCTCCCCTCCGTTTTTACCAAGCCTGCTGGAGGCTCCTCCCCTCCGTTTTTACCAAGCCTGCCGGAGGCTCCTCCCCTCCGTTTCTCCTCCATTTTTTTCCCCCCTTTTTTCTCCCCAATTTCATGGTATCCAATTGTTTTTTAGTAGCTACTATCTTGTCTCATCGCTACAACTCCCGTACGGGCTCGGGAGAGACGAAGGATGAAAGTCATGCGTCCTCCGATACACAACCCAACCAAGCCGCACTGCTTCTTAACACAGCGCACATCCAACCCGGAATCCAGCCGCACCAATGTGTTGGAGGAAACACCGTGCACCTGGCAACCGCACTGCGCTCGGCCCGCCACAGGATTCACTGGTGTGCGATGAGACAAGGACATCCCTACCAGCCAAGACCTCCCTAACCCGGACGACGCTAGGCCAATTGTGCTTCGCCCCACGGACCTCCCGGTCGCGGCCGGTTACGACAGAGCCTGGACGCGAACCCAGAGTCTCTGATGGCACAGCTGGCGCTGCAGTACAGCGCCCTTAACCACTGCGCCACCCGGGAGGCCTGTTTCTCCTCCATTTCAACAACAAAACAATAACAAAGGTGCTGGGGTGAACATTGGCGCTGTTTCCCCTAATACAGATAACATCTTTCACAACGAATAATGTCTGTTTCTTTGCTTTCTTGTTTTACAGAAATCTCCTGGACAGAGACACATTCTCCAAATCAGACCCAAGTAAGATTGTCTTTTATACACGCATTTACACACACACTCTTATTCTCTCTTGTTTTCTCTGGCCCTCTCTCTTCCCCCTGTGAATCAGTGTGCATTTGCATATGCCAGATGTCGTATTTCTCATTGTAATCTCAACTCTGGCTCTACTTGACTGAGCAGAAACAGTCTGTCCTCGTGTACACCAGCCATAGGATTCCTCTGCTGCTTATTCCCTGCTGATTCTAGAAATCTTCAAAATCATGACATTTTAGTCATGTTTCTGGATTTTTGCCTAACCTTAACCAGCCATATCTGTCATAGAGATAATGGGATGTTTGTGGTCTGTGGTGTGTAGATAAGTACATCCTTAAAATTAGGACATTTGGCCCTCTGAAGGAGATGTGGTCCGACTCAGCACTAGCAAGGAGGGAGGACTCTGATCCGAGAGGCCTACTGGCTGGTTGGCTTGCTAGAGGCTGGCTGGGCAGCTGGCTGGCTGGAGGCTAGCTGACTGGCTGGAGGCTGGTTAGCTGGGTGGCTGGGTGGCTGGCTGGCTTGCTGATGGCTGGCTGACTGACTGGCTGGAGGCTGGCTGGCTGGCTGGCTGGCTGGCTGGCTGGCTGGCTGGCTGGCTGGCTGGCTGGCTGGCTGGCTGGCTGGCTGGCTGGCTGGAGGCTGGCTGACTGGCTGGCTGGAGGCTGTAGCATGTTTATCCAAGGAGGTACTTGTGCTGTGTCCATGTCTCTGATGTGCTGACGGTACTGACCCCAGTCTCACAGCATTATACCTCCTCAGCAATGCACTGCAAGCCAGGGGGCCCAAGACGCGCACACACACACACACACACACACACACACACACACAAATGCACAGTCACAAACACACACACAAACACATGCACACCGGGTTGGGTAGGTTACTTACTAAATGTAATCTGTTACAGTTACTAGTTACTTGTCCAAAATTGTCACGAGTAACCTAACTTTTGGATTATCCAAACTCAGTAACGTAATCTAATTACTTTCAGTTACTTTTAGATTACTTTCTCTTAAGAAGCATACAATGAAGACAAAAATGTATATTACCAATTGAACGACATCTTTTTAAGCAAGAAGGCACGAGGGGTTGTGGTATATGGCCAATTTATGCACTTATGCATCACGCAACGCGGAGTGCCTGGATACAGCCCTTAGCCGTGGTATATTGGCCATATACCACAAACCCCCGAGGTGCCTTATTGCTATTATAAACTGCTTACCAACCTAATTAGAGCATTACAAATTCATGTTTTGTCATAACCATGGTATACAGTCTAATATACCACGGCCTTCAGCCAATCAGCATTCAGGGCTCGAACCACCCAGTTTATAATACCATATAAATCAATGTTAGAGTTTACATAGCTGGCCATAAATGGATGTTGCATTTTACTTTATGGGTTGGTTATGTAGGCTTGAGTGAGAAAGTTACAGACCCACTAATATCATACCCCCAAGACATGCTGACCTCTCGTCATGACAATATCAGGGGAGGTCAGCATTTTTTTTGATATTTTTGATACTTTCTCACTCATTATTATTCACAATTCATTCAGGATTACCCCGTAATCCCGGTAGTGTAACATTTGATAAAATACTTAGTGAATTTCACCAGGTTCATATATTAATATAGCATGCTGATTTGTTGTTATGCATGCCGGCATCCTGGGAATAGGGGAGTGTGTACTTGCGTTTTGCCCTGTCTGCTCATGCTCAAACCATTCTGATGCACTATGATAGGTAGGGACGCTTTTTCTGTCATCTTCAGAAAAGTTACATACCTTTAATCACAAAGTCATGACACACAGTGTTTTGTTCATGAAAAATGTTGGATATTTAGATATTTAGAGTTTATTTAGAGTTCTGAATTCAACATGTGGTCACTAGCTAGCTAACGTATTGTATGTGCAAACGATGGTTAGCTCCTTGACTGAACCCAGTCCTTTGTATTGTGTGTCTGTTGTAGAAAGAGGCGATGATTGGCAGGACATAGTTGTGCTCTACAAATGTATTTTCTTTTGTATGCAGGTATGTGGTTTTAACTACAGTGCCTTCGGAAAGTATCCAGAACCCTTTACTTTTTCCACATTTTGTTACGTTACAGACTTATTGTAAAATGTATTAAATAAAAAATGTTCCCCATCAATCTATTCCCGATACCCCATAATGACAAAGCCAAAACAGGTTTTTTGATTTTTTTTCAAATGTATTCAAAATAAAATGTAGGTATTCAGACCCTTTGCTGTGAGACTCTAAATTTAGCTCAGCTGTGTCCTGTTTCCATTGATCATCCTTGAGATGTTTCGACAACTTTATTGGAGTCCACCTGTGGTAAATTCAATTAATTGGACATGATTTGGAAAGGCACACACCTGTCTATATAAGGTCCTACAGATTACAGTGCATGTCAGAGCAAAAACCAAGCCATGAGTCGAAGGAATTGTCTGTAGAGTTCCGAGACAAGATTGTGTCGAGAAACAGATCTGGACAAGGGTTTTTGCAGCATTGAAGGTCCCCAATAATATAATGGCCTCCATCATTCTTAAATGTAAGAAGTTTGGAACCACCAAGACTCTTCCTAGAGCTGGCCGCCTGTCCAAACTGAGCAATCGGTGGAGAAGGGCCTTGGTTAGGGAGGTGACCAAGAACCCAATGATCACTGACAGAGCTCCATAGTTCTACTGTGGAGATGAGAGAACCTTCCAGAAGGACAAACATCTCTGCAGCACACCACCAATCAGGCCTTTATGGTAGAGTGGCCAGACGGAAGCCACTCCTCAGTAAAAGGTACATGACAGCCCTCTTAGAATTTGCCAAAGGACCCCTAAAGTACTCTAAGACCACAAGATTCTCTGATCTGATGAAACCAAGATTGAACTCTTTGGCCTGAATGCCAAGTGTCACATCTGGAGGAAACCTGGCACCATCCTTATTGTGAAGCACGGTGATGGCAGCATCATGCTGTGGGGATGTTTTTTAGCGGCAGGGACTGGGAGACTAGTCAGGATTGAGAGAAAGATGAACGCAGCAAATAACAGAGAGATCCTTGATGAAATCCAGATTGCTCATGATCTCAGACTGGGGCGAAGTTTCACCTTCCAACAGGACAACGACCCTAAGCACACAGCCAAGACAACGCAGGAGGGGCTTCGGGACAAGTCTCTGAATGTCCTGGAGTGGCCCAGCCAGAGCCTGGAACCCGATTGAACATCTCTGGAGAGACCTGAAAATAGCTGTGCAGCGACAGTCCCCATCCAACCTGACAGAGTTTGAGAGGATCTGCGGAGAAAAATGCGAGAAACTCCCCAAATACAGGTGTGCCAAGCTTGTAGCGTCATAGCCAAGAAGACTAGAGGCTGTAATCGCTGTCAAAGGTGCTTCAACAAAGTACTGAGTAAAGGGTCTGAATACTTATGTAAATGTGATATTTTATAAAAACGTGTTTTTGCTTTGTCATTATGGGGTATTGTGTGTAGATTGATGAGGATTTGTTTTGTTTTTATCCATTTTAAAATAAGGCTGTAACGTATCAAAATGTGGAAAAAGTCAAGGGGCCACTGTCCTGATATTTTTGGAGCTCACTGTGTTAGCCTACTCTGTTGATGATTTTGTTGTCATGGACAACTGATTGGGCTCATTGCTTCCAGTTGAAAAATAAATGCTGCTCTCATGGAATGAAATATTTTGAGCACTACCGAAAAGTGCTATTTTTAATTTGAAAAAGATATGCCGTAACCTGCATTTGCTATAGGACTGATGTTTAAGTTTTTGTTGGTGAAACTTTGATACCTCCATAATTTGCAGCTGTTTAAGTACATCAAAAGTGCGCAAGTTTGAGCATGTGATGTCTGTTTTTTTTATCAGCAGGAATTAGATTGAGCAATAAAAGCCTCTCTCGTGCTCTTCTTAAATGTAACTTGTTGTTGACAGTATGGACCACATTACCATGGAGATTAGAAGGGAGGAACTCCCTCAAAATTTTATTCCATAGACCGGGCTCCGCACTATGCAGCTGTTGCAAGAGCGCATTTTGTCACTGACTGTCCACTAGATGCAGAAACAATGATTGATAGGCAGCTTAAACTACCACATTATGTAAGGCACAAATAGCTAAATGAGAGAGCAGCAGTGTGATTCACATCAATGTGCTATGTAGATAACAGTAATATGTGATATCCACTAGGCCACACCACTGCTGTTGTCCTTACCTCCAAGCGTTTAGTGAAAAGGGATAATCTTCAGATGTAGACAGCATTCACACCATTGGAAGACATACACTATATGGCCAAAAGTATTCGGAGACCCCATCAAATGAGTGGATTTGACTATTTCAGCCACATTCAGACAGCTGAACTCAACTGCATTACATGATGTTACATGACAGTGCATTACAGTATATTACACTACATTACACTACATACACAAATAATAACCACAACAGCCAGCTGGAACCCTATTTGACCACGAAAACATGCATGCCCTGGCCACTGAGGTAACTACTAGAGAATGGGCATTTCTCCAGAGCTCTTTACGCTAGCATACATACAGAGCTAGTGAGGGCAGGCAGAGTAGAATCACTCTTGTTGATTCTATGGACAGAGGCCATTGAAGCCCTCTCAAGGGAAGTGATCACGGTCAGTCAGGTGGAATGGGGGCTCTGACCCCTCTGATTCTGATGAGGTGTATTTTGATTTGAACATTTTAACACCCCTCCCCGTAGAGGGAATTGGCTCAGATTACAGTAGTTTGCGCCAGACTGTATTAAAACAGATGGTTTTGGGACACCTAAATCTGTGCGTGTGTGTGTATTTTTAAACAAAATACATTCATAGCTGTTTATTTTGGTCCATATATTTGGGTGTATAAGCCATCAACCGTATGATAGGTCCAACAGTCAATTTCATGCTCTTGTAAAGGTCTGGGTTGGGGTTCAGACCCAGGGCCTCAAGCTTAATGATGAGCTTGGAAGATGTTGAATGCTGAGCTATAGTCAATGAACAGCATTCTGACATAGGTATTTCTCTTTGTCCAGATGGGACAGTGTGCAGTGCGATGGCGATTGCATCGTCTGTGGGTCTATTGGGGTCGGTAAGCAAATTGAAGTGGGTCTAGGGTGTCAGGTAGAGGTTATATGATCCTTAACTAGCCTCTCAAAGAACTTCATGATGACAGAAGTGAGTGCTACGGTGCTATAGTCATTTAGTTCAGTTACCTTTGCTTTCTTGGTAACAGGAACAATGGTGGACATCTTGAAGCATGTGGGACAGCAGACTGGGATAGGGAGAGATTGAATATGTCCGTAAACACTCCAACCAGCTGGTCTGCGCATGTTCTGAGGATGCGGCTAGGGTTGCTGTCTGGGACGACAGCCTTGCAAGGGTAAACACACTTAAATGTCTTACTCACGTTGGCCACGGAGAAGGAGAGCCCACAGTCCTTGGGAGCGGGCAGCGTCGATGGCACTGTGTTATCCTCAAAGCAGGCAAAGAAGGTGTTTAGCTTGTCCGGGAGCAAGACGTCAGTGTCCGTGACGTGGCTGGTTTTCCCTTTGTAATCCGTGATTGTCTGTAGACCCTGCAACATACGTCTTGTGTCTGAGCCGTTGAATTGCGACTCCACTTTGTCTCTATACGGATGTTTTGCCTGTTTGATTACCTTAGGGAGGGAATAACTTCACTGTTTACATTCTGCCATATTCCCAGTCACTTTGCCATGGTTAAATGGGGTGGTTCGCGCTTTCAGTTTTCCTCGAATGCTGCCATCTATCCATGGTTTCTGGTTAGGATAGGTTTTAATAGTCACAGTGGGTACAACGTCTCCTATACACTTCCTGATAAACTCAGTCACAGTATCAGTATTCAATGTTATTATTGGAGACTACCGGAACATATCCCAGTCTTCGAGATCAGAACAATCTTGAAGCATGGATTCCGATTGGTCAGACCAGCGTTGAATAGTCCTTAGCATGGGTACTTCCTGTTTGAGTTTCTGCCTGTAGGAAGGGATGAGTACAATGGAGTCATGGTCAGATTTGCCGAAAGGAGGGCGGGGGAGGACCTTATAGGCATCCCGGAAGTTGGAGTAGCAGTGGTCAAGTACTACAGTCAATATGTTGATAGAACTTCGACATCTTTTTTCTCAAAATTGCTTTGTTAAAATCCCCAGCTACAATACATGCGGCCTCAGGATATGTGGTTTCCAGTTTGCATAATGTCCAGTGAAGTTCTTTGAGGGCCGTTATGGTATCGGCTTGAGGGGGAATATACACGGCTGTAACAATAACCGAAGAGAATTATCTTGGGAGACGACATTTGATTGTGAGGTATTCTATGTCGGGTGAACAAAAGGACTTGAGTTTCTGTATGTTATCACAATCACACCATGAGTCGTTAATCTTGAAACATACACCCCAGCCCTTCTTCTTCCCAGAGAGATATGTATTCTTGTATAAATTCACGTGAGAGTGGATTCCCCTTAGCAGGGTGTTTCCCTAAGGCTTGCACATTTCAGTTTTTGCCCTAGCACTTACACAACTGATTCTCATCAAAGGCTTGATTACGAGTCTGATACTTTGTTAGTGCTCGGGAAATATCTAAAATGGGCACCCCTTGGGTCACCAGGACCAGGATTCAGAAACACTGCCTTAGCAGTGTCAACTCTGTTCCTTTTTTTCGTCCTTTCTCTTCGAAAAATCTTCATTGCTGCCTGGGTGGCAGTTACACTGACATTTACATTAATTAGGAACAGAGCTTTCCTCTCATGATGTCATAGCCTAGGCGATAGAATGTTATCTTCCAGGATTTCTTATGCCGTGTTTCCCCTGTGTTTTTACTGCTGTTACCTCTGTGTTTTTACTGCTGTTACCTCTGTGTTTTAACTGCTGTTACCTCTGTGTTTGAACTGCTGTTTCCTCTGTGTTTTTACTGCTGTTTTAACTGCTGTTTTTACTGCTGTTTTAACTGCCGTTTCCTCTGTGTTTTAACTGCTATTTTACACAGGCTTTTCCTTTTGTTTTCTTCCTCTTCTCTTGACAGTTTGTGTGCTGTACACTCAAGGAATCTCCAACAGGGAATGGAGAGAGGTGAGTTGAGGTGAGGGGGAAGAGGGTCCAAGGCTCTGTGAGTATTGCCTCACTCATTTTAAATCAATACAAACCAGTGGCTGTTCCTCCTTCTCTCTTTCATTCTAGTTTAGTCGGACAGAGGTGATAGACAACACACTGAATCCAGACTTTGTCCGTAAATTCCTCCTGGACTACTTCTTTGAGGAGAGGCAGAATCTCCGCTTTGACCTGTGAGTATGCACATGTGTGTGTGTTTTGTTTAGAGAGGGTGAGTTAGTGAGGTGAGTTAGTGTGTGTACATGAGCATGCGTGGTTGAGAGAGAGTGGTGCTGTGTGTGAGTCTGTAAGCACAAGTTGAGTTACGAATAAAGTATTTATAAAGTGAGAGTTGGGAGACGTAAGTGTTCACCTTTTAAATAAATAAAAATTCATAAGAATTTTGATAACATTTCTTTATGAATTCCCCTTGTTAATAAGATGTTTTGTAACGTAATACGGTCATGGGGCAAAAGCTAAAAAAGGTCGATATTGAAATACTCATGATGTTCATCATTTTTTGGAATTCATAAATGTATGTCAGTTAAATTGTGGTCTTATCTCAGAGCACATCATATGGTTTAGAATGACACCATTGGTCATTCTATACACTATGTATGTCACATAGTGTATGCTATAGCTTGAAAAATAAACATGTGGGTGACAACATCAAGCTGCTTGTCTCCAACATGAGGACGGTTTTGTAGTCTGCTTCATGTTTTGTTTCCGTGCCGTAATATAGCTGAGTGCCTGCCTTAGTGTTGAGTTGAAGAGACTATGAGTAAGTGTGTGTTAAGTTTGAGAGACAGAGCGTGAGGGTGTGTGTGTGTTTGGGTTAGGAAGGGGGAGTTAGTGAGGATGATGAAGTGTGTGTTGGTAGCTTAGCAGATTCTATTGTCAGTGTGTGAGCATCAGGCTGTATGACAATCTACACTGATGGCCCTCTAATGGCTCTCAGCAAAGAGTGGTTGCCGAGGCGCTCTCACACACTCCCGACACGCATGCACGCACACTCACACATGTAGACACACACACATACAGCTTCCCCCTACACACATAAGCCGCCCGAGGGCATCCTCTCTGACAAATATATATGTGTACTTTTTCCCTTGTCATTATATGAATAATTTATGTAGATTTGTGAGTGACCGAGGCAAAGACGAATAGTACATTAGGTACACCTGTTCATTCTGCCATCGACGGGCCCGGTTGCGTAACAATGTTCCCTAGTCTTATGGAATTACATCTGTACCAACATAGTACTGTATCATCTCTCTCAGCTGTGACATGGCACCTTGTCTGTAAAGACAATTATACACACCATCACACATGTACACACGTGCGGAGGCGCACGTACAGGCACACACACACATGCATGCACTCATGCACAGAAACAGGCACGCATACACACATGCAAAGTGAAAACACCTGAGCAATGGATTAAGGAAGGGATATACTGTACTAGAATACAATGGGTTTCTTTTTGAAAAGCAGGTGGATACATTTCAGCACACAAGTTGTTTTTTATAGTTTTATGGAGAAGCTACGTTCTTTTCAATGTCTGGTTGTTTATAATCATTGACACTGACGAACAAGCCTTTTTGTAAAATGGTACTATGATTTTCCACAATCAGTGGTTGCATTTACATTTGAGTCATTTATCAGACACTCCCATCCAGAGCCACTTACATTTAGTTCAGATAGCTGGGTGGGACAAACACATATCACAGTCATACACTCTTAGAAAAAAAGGTTCAAAATGGGTTATTGAATTCTACCAACAACTGTTTTGATCTGAAGAACCCTTTTTGGAAAACAAAGGCAATTCTTTGGAAGACAAGAAGGGTTCTACATAGAACTAAATATCATGATTCCCAGCATGCTCTATTGAAGGGTGATTTTAAGAATGGTTTGTTATAATATCTGTGTTTTTGCATGTACATTGATTGATTGATACATTTTATGCTAAACAAGAAATATAGCATACAATTTTCCAAACTAATCCAATCTGTTATTAGTTGGACTTATTGCATCCGTTACTGAGATGGTTGTTCCAGTTTAGATGATTGAGGTAGTCTCAGTATTCAGTCTTCCCTACCCTGGCAGTCATTCTGAATGCAGATTGCGGGCGATAAAACATTCCACTTGTTGGATATCCTAACTCTGGCTGGATTCCAATAAGAATTAAATATCACTTGGCAAGCCAGAATAGTGAAGGGAAAGGGGTTACCTAGTCAGTTGTACAACTGAATGCAATCAACTGAAATGTGTCTTCCACATTTAACCCAACCCCTCTGAATAAGAGAGGTGTGGAGAGCTGCCTTGATCGACATCCACGGTGCCCTAAATATGATCTGGTGCAACCAATTACCTTCAGAAGTCACATAATTAGTTAAATAAAGTCCACCTGTGTGCAATCTAAGTATCACATGATTTGTCACATGATCTCAGTATATAAACACCTGTTCTAAAAGGCCCCAGAGTCTGCAACACCACTAAGGGGCACCACCAAGCAAGCATGAAGACCAAGGAGCTCTCCAAACAGGTCAGGGACAAAGTTGTGGAGAAGTACAGATCAGGGTTGGGTTATAAAAAAAAATCTGAAACTTTGAACATGCCACGGAGCACCATTAAATCCATTATTTAAAAAATGGAAAGAATATGGCACCACAACAAACCTGCCAAGAGAGGGCCACCCACCAAAACTCACTGACCAGGCAAGGAGGGCATTAATCAGAGAGGCAACAAAGAGACCAAAGATAACCCTGAAGGAGCTGCAAAGCTCCACAGCGGCGATTGGAGTAAGCTGTACGCTCCACAGAGCTGGGCTTTATGGAAGAGTGGCAAGAAAAAAAGCCATTGCTTAAAGAAAAATAAGCAAACGTGTGGTGTTTGCCGAAAAGCATGTGGGAGACTCCCCAAACAAATGGAAGTAGGTACTCTGGTTAGATGAGACTAAAATTGAGCTTTTTGGCCATCAAGGAAAATGCTATGTCTGGCGCAAACCTAACACTCTCATCACCCCAAGAACATCATCCCCACAGTGAAGCATGGTGGTGGCAGCATCATGCTGTGGGGTTGCTTGTCTGGGAAACTGGTCAGGCACTGGGAAACTGGTCGGAATTGAAGAAATTATGGATGGAGCTAAATACAGGGAAATTCTTGAGGGAAACCTGTTTCAGTCTTCAAGAGATTTGAGACTGGGACGGAGGTTCACCTTCCAGCAGGACAATGACCCTAAGCATACTGATAAAGCAACACTCGAGTGGTTTAAGGGGACACATTTAAATGTCTTGGAATGGCCTAGTCAAAGCCCAGACCTCAATCCAATTGAGAATCTGTGGTATGATTTAAAGATTGCTGTACACCAGCGGAACCAATCCAACTTGAAGGAAGTTTTGCTTTGAAGAATGGGCAACAATCCCAGTGGCTAGATGTGCCAAGCTTACAGAGACATACCCCAAGAGACTTGCAACTGTAATTGCTGCAAAAGGTGGCTCTACAAAGTATTGACTTGGGGGGGGGTTAATAGTTATGCACACTCAAGATTTCAGTTTTTTTGTCTTATTTCATGTTTGTTTCACAATGAAAAAATATTTTGCATCATCAATGTGATGTGCATGTTGTTTAAATCAAATGATACAAACCCTCAAAAAAATATATTTTAATTCAGGTTATAAGGCAACAAAATAGGTAAAATGCCAAGGGGGGTGAATACTTTCGCAAGTCACTGTAATTGTCATAAATAATTGATTTTGAAAGGCTGGTGGAACCGTTCATAGAGGGTTAGAGGATGAAAGGGTTCTTGGAATAATCCTTCATAGAGGATTTTAAGAATAACCCTTCATAGAGAATTCTAGATAGAACCCCCTGTGAATGGTTCTATGAAGATCCCTACATA
>NC_048566.1:91969961-91992461 GCF_013265735.2 Oncorhynchus mykiss
AACGTCGTAAATTGTTGGTTATCTGTACGAACCCAGTCTTCACTATGAGTCATCCATACATCAATTGTCTTAAATCATTTATTTATTACTAACTAATTCACAGAAATGCATAAACAAACAAACAAAGTCAATGTGGTTACAAGAAATGATAGGAGAATGTGCCCTAGTGGGCTAAACCGGCATCACGGCTTGTTAGACAAAAGGGAAGTGGGGGTCGACTAAGAAGTCACGACAGAGTTAATAATTATAACAAATGAAATGCTAATCCTTTACACATGACTCACACATGGGTCACTCATTCGGGAACAATTGCAATCAATATGTATATTTACGCTCAGTGTGTCGTCTTGATCGCTGGTGAAAAGTTTGTTTCTTTTGTAGAATTGTCCGTCTCTCTCTCTCTCTCTCTCTCTCTCTCTCTCTCTCTCTCTCTCTCTCTCTCTCTCTCTCTCTCTCTCTCTCTCTCTCTCTCTCTCTCTGTTTTGGTTAGAGTGGATTGTTCAGAGTGACATTCATTGATTCGTTATAGATTGGATGTTTTGGCAGTTGTCGTTCTTCGCATTCAAAGATACCGAATTCCTAGCTGCAGACTAGTAATTCATATCAAAGACTTGTTCTTATTCTGTCGGTATCGATAGTCTAAGAGTTTAACCACGTGGTTAAAAGATTCAGCAATGGTCTACAGCCTTTGTCCCCTCGTAATGGAGGAAAACATGGTCTAGTTGAGAATTTCTCAAAGGTTTTATTCGGAATTGCAGAAAAGGGGCTGTCCCAAGATGCCTGACCCTCCTTCATTAAACAGTCCAAAATCACATTGTAAAATTGTGTAAACAGTATCATACTCACTCATTCATCTTATACAACAATTAGATGTAAACCTCATATCTGAGGCTATTATATAAACAGCGTTATGGTAATGTGGCCGCACCGTCTCCCATGAGCTTCCCCAAGTTGTAACAAACGGACCAGTTTGTAGCTGGATTCTTCACCGATATTTTATACCTTCTCCGGAACGTAAACGTTGTTCGGACCTCAAGTTCTGTGAGGTGGAAGAAATTCCTTTGTTCTCTATGAAACTTCACTCTATCTCTTATACTGTGTGGCCATGAGGCAGGGTCTTCTCCTCAGGAATTTACGACCTCTCTCTGATCACAGCAGTCTGGTTGAAGGAGGCAGGGGGAGGCAGGAAGAGGGGGATGTGGCTTGCTGTACCCAAAGAGGGCAACGTCATGACACCTGTATATGTTACCTATATGTTGCCTGTATGTGTTACCTATATGTTACCTGTATGTTACAATACCTGTATGTGTTACCTGTATGTTACCTGTATGTGTTACCTATATGTTACAATACCTGTATGTGTTACCTGTATGTTACAATACCTGTATGTGTTACCTGTATGTGTTACCTGTATGTTACAATACCTGTATGTGTTACCTATATGTTACAATACCTGTATGTGTTACCTGTATTTTACAATACCTGTATGTGTTACCTGTATGTTACCTGTATGTGTTACCTATATGTTACAATACCTGTATGTGTTACCTGTATTTTACAATACCTGTATGTGTTACCTATATGTTACCTATATGTTACCTGTATGTGTTACCCATATGTTACCTGTATATGTTACCTATATGTTACCTGTATGTGTTACCTATGTGTTACCTGTATGTTACAATACCTGTATGTGTTACCTGTATGTTACCTGTATGTGTTACCTATATGTTACAATACCTGTATATGTTACCTGTATGTTACAATACCTGTATATGTTACCTGTACGTGTTACCTGTATGTGTTACCTGTATTTATTCTTATGTTCATCATGCCTTGTAGTCTGATCTCAAGGTCCTCATCATGTATGGATGTCATTATTCATCATATATAGTATGTATGGGAAGCTTGACAAAAACATTGGTCCAAACATGAATGTCCTGCTGTTGTCGTGGTAGTGGCTAAGCCAGGCTCCTGAGTGTTTAGGTGTTAGATGGAAGAAAAGACAGATTGAAAAGCATAGCTATAATCAGTGTCACTTTTTCATATAATCGCCCTGGTCTGCTTGCTTGGCTTTGGTGCTCTCACATTCATGCTGAACATCCTACAGAAAATACTGTACAGCAAATTACAGTTTTTCCCCATCCATCTTTTGAGGCATTTCTCTCTCTCTCTCTCTCTCTCTCTCTCTCTCTCTCTCTCTCTCTCTCTCTCTCTCACTGTGTGTGTAGGACTTCCTGGGCCAGGCGTTCTGTACCCTGGGGGAGGTGGTAGGCTCCATGGGAAGCCGCATGGAGAAACCTCTCATGTAAGTAATGTACCATTCTTTCTCTCTCACACACACACAAACACACACATCCCTGTTCCCTGTCGTCGCTATTTTGTCCTATTTTGTCCTGTTTTGTCCTCATTATTAAAAGCCAGGCCCAAGAGGCAACATAAATTAGATGGTTTAAAGGGCTGTATTTTTTTTTTAGCAATTTTGCATAGTTGGTATTCCATTTATGTGTATTCTACGGTGGGGCCAATCTCAGTCAATTTAGGAAAAAGATTGAAATTCAATGCATTAATCCTCCTACATTACCACCTTCAGAACTCTTGGCTGTTGGCTAAGCAAGGTTACCGCAAATTATTGTTGAGCAATACAAGAACCTTGTTCATGCCTATTTAATGAAACTCAGTTCATGTTTGTATTGAGCACAAAACCAGGCATCCCCACTGAGTTTAGAACATAAGAAATCCGTTAGCAGATGACAACTTCACTTTATAATGCAGAAACATTTTTTTAATCCAATGTATGAGATTCCAGCAATGTTGTTACTACCAGCTGCTGCTTTCACACAACAGGATAAGGCGGGGGGACCGTGAGTGGGGTGACCCTCACCCAACTGTGTGTGTGTGTGTGGGAGATTATGTACGTATGAAAATGTGTTGTTGCAGCTGAATGGGTCAGCAGAAGAATGACACACAAGACGATGATGATGTAGGAATGAGCTGCTGTCATCAAGTTACATAATCATCTCAGGATGCACTTTTTCTGTGTGTGTGTGTGTGTGTGTGTGTGTGTGTGTGTGTGTGTGTGTGTGTGTGTGTGTGTGTGTGTGTGTGTGTGTGTGTGTGTGTGTGTGTGTGTGTGTGTGTGTGTGTGTGTGTTTTGAATGCAGTCAGCCCACTGTATCTAAAAGAGGCCCCTTTATTTACATAGAAAAAGCCGAGTCAAAAGTGTGGTCACTAGATTGGATAGATAATATTGTAGTAGATATAAGATAGTACATATAAGATAGTACATATAAGATAGTACACCAGACGTACTAAACACTGTTGTCTTTAGACAGATGATATCAGGATATCAAGACAGACGTCTTTCATGAACTTATTCTACCGTTACACATGACCGGTATCCCTCTTTTACACTATCCTGTGATACCCACCAGAACCGTACTGTGATGGTCCAGATTTTCTTTTCACTTTGTCGGTTCTAGTGCCGACAAAACCGTTTTAATGGTAGATAGGTGAGACAGAAGAGTATAGATCAGGTCATGTTGCTGGTATCAAAGTCCGATTCTCATGTCGTCCCTTTTCTAGACTATAGATAATATATATATTTTTATGTTGTATTGTCACATACACCAGATAGGTGTACTGGAATGTGTTGTTTTATAGGGTAAGCCATAGCAATACAGCACCCTGGAGCAAATGTGTGTTAAGTGCTTTGCTCAAGGGCACAGACAGATTTTTCACCTTGTCGACTCAGGTATTTGAACCGGCAACATTTCGTTTAATGGCCCAACGCTCTAACCGTTCAGCTACCTGCTGCCCTAATGAACCACATCAGAACCACATCAAGTGTGTAAAGAATCTAATTGAAGGACTTGTGTGAACTGCACAGTTTATTCAATGTTATTCCTTTTCTACTGAATCCCTTCCATCTCTTTCATATTCTCCCTCTGTCTTCCTCCTCTCTCTCAATTCAATTCAATTCAATGGGCTTTATTGGCATGGGAAACGTGTTAACATTGCCAAAGCAAGTGAGGTAGATATTATACAAAAGTGAAATAAACAATAAAAATTAACAGTAAACATTACACATACAGAAGTTTCAAAACAATAAAGACATTACAAATGTCATATTATATATATATACAGTGTTGTAACAATGTACAAATAGTTAAAGTACACAAGGTAAAATAAATAAGCATAAATATGGGTTGTATTTACAATGGTGTTTGTTCTTCACTGGTTGCCCTTTTCTTGTGGCAACAGGTCACAAATCTTGCTGCTGTGATGGCACACTGTGGAACTTCACCCAGTAGATATGGGAGTTTATCAAAATTGGATTTTCTCTCTCTCTCTCTCTCTCGTTCACTATCCCTCTCTCTCTTGTTCTTTCTCTCTCACACTATCTCTCTCTTGTTCGCTCTCGCGCTCTTGCTCCCTTTCTCTCTCATTCACTATCTCTCTCGTGCTCTCGCTCCCAATCTCTCTCTCTCTCTCTCTCTCTCTCTCTCTCTCTCATTCTCTTGCTCTCTCGCTCTCTCATTCTCTTGCTCTCTCTCCCTCTCTCTCTCCCTCCCCCCCTCTCTCTCTTCCTCCCTCTCATTCTTTCGTCTCTCTATCACGCTCAGTCTCTCGTTCACTATTTCACTGACTTTCTCTCCTCCTCTCACACTCAGTCTCTCTCCATCCCCCTTTCTCTTGCCCCCCCCCCCCTCAATGCCAAGGTTTTGTGCTCACTGCTCACCCAGTCAGTTCATTTCAGAGAGTGCCTCTCACTCCCTGTGCCTCTGAGAGCCCCTCAAGTCTCAGACACCAGACGGATTTCAAAGACTCACTTAAATTTTACATCGATTTTCCTCCATGCATGTTTTTGCATAATCCCGGCAACATTACCTAGCTCTCCTTAGCCAAAAAAACAACATTGCTCTCTCCAGTCTGAACCAAGCCTTTGGCTTCTAACAGTAATTTAATTAGTCTGTTTTCTGACTTGAAGTTTGTTCTGTATGTCGGCATTCTGTACAAAACACTAAGCCTAGGCCTCATGGAAGCTATTGACGATTCACGCATGCCATGGATGTGGACGGACAGCGAGCCATGAATAAATAATCAAATGTACAGTAACATAGATAGAAGAATGATTCCAGTCCCTTTTTTGTGTGTTGTAACAGTGGGATTCCAGGGAAGAAGTGTGGAACTATCATAGTGAGAGCAGAGGAGCTGAGCAATTGCAGGGTGAGTTATTTTTGTGTGTTTAAAAAAAAAACTCACTTGCAGTATGAAGCTGTTGTTTAGCCCCTTGAATGAACAGGCATCATCAAAATGGACAACTTTAGCCTTTTAAACAGTGAATGTTTAGTCATACATACAGTATCCACATACTCCAACAAACAAACACACGCACACACTCACATACGCGAACACACATGCACAAACATTATTTTAAGTGTAAGCACAGAAATCACACGTTGCCTGTTTCCCAACGAGTAGTCCTCTATGTACTACAGTGACCTTAAACCCAACACCTACAGTTTCTTTGGAAGGTATTCAGACCCCTTGACTTTTTCCACTACATTATCCATAATGACAAAGTGAAAACAGAAATACCTTATTTACATAAGTATTCAGACCCTTTGCTGTATGACTGGAAATTGAGCTCAGATGCATCCTGTTTCCATTGATCATCATTGATATGTTTCTACAAATTGATTGGAGGCGACCTGTGGTAAATTCAATTGCTTGGACATGATTTGGAAAGACACACCCTGTCTATATAAGGTCCCACACTTGACAGTTGTGGTAGCAATTCTATAGGAAAAGAGATTGCACTAGCAGGCTGAGGCTAGCAAGCTAGCAGAATGGCCTTAGAAGGACGTCGCGACGGAGGAAAGTCTGTTTTAGCCTCCGCGTTTGGTGACGTCGATAGACCAGTCTTGATGGTTTAGTAGGGTTCAGAGTAGCAGAGGGGTCCAAGTCCAATTGGAAAAATAGGTATAGTGGCCCAAGAAATTGGCCGATGGATCTATTCAGCTAACAGTCCAATATGCTCTAGACAGCTAGCGTGCCGCGGCTAGCAGCTAGCGGGCCGTGGCTAGCAGGCTAGCAGATGGGCATTCAGAGGACGTCGCGGGGTAGGGGCCAGTTGAGTACCCCCTAGAGCAGGTTACGTTGGTAGTCCAGTCGTGAAGGATCGGTGGGGTTCCGTGCCCTGTACCGGCAGTAGAAGGGGTCCGGGCATTGTAGCCCAGGAGTGGCTGATGGGCCTCTTCAGCTAGCTGGGAGAATGGGCCTAGCATGGGCTAGCTCCAGGCTAATTGGTGCTTGCTTCGGGACAGAGGTTAGCCAGGAGTAGTCACTCGGGTTGCAGCTAGCCAGCTGCGATGATCCGGTGAAAAGGTTCAGAGCTTGCGGTAGGAATCCGGGGATATGGAGAGAAAATAGGTCCAGTATGCTCTGGTTTGAGTCGTGTTGTACAAACTGGCGAGAGCTTTCCGAGCTAAACGTTATCTGATGACCGCTATCAGTGGTTAGCTGACTACTAGCTAGTAGCTAGTGAGCTGGCTAGCTTCTGTTGGGGGATTCCGGTTCCGAGGTAAATAAAAGAACAGATCCACACCACGTTGGGTGAGGCGGGTTACAGGAGAGTATTTTGAAGTTGAGGTTTAGAAAAATACGAAACAAATATATGCGAAGAAAAATATATAAAAAGATATATACATGGAACATGACAAGATGAAGGACAAAGACGTCTGACTGCTACGCCATCTTGGATTAAGAGGCCATGCAATTTAGAGGCCATGCAATTCAGTACTCATCTATAAAACAATAGCAATTTAGATCAAAAGAGTCCATATTAACAAAGGAAATTGAAGGACTAACAGTACAGTAGATAGCAATAAAAACTGTACCCTAAAGGCACAGAATAAGTTAGAGGAAAAACAAAAAGAAATGGAGGAACTTATTCAAGAAAGATCCAGTGTAATATATTATAAAAAATAAAGCGAACTGGATGGAATATGGGGGAAATTCACCAAATTATTTTTCAATCTTCAATATAGAAATGCTACCAAATTTTTTTATTGAAACTTGTTACAAATGATGGAGTCACGCATGATTCACCGAATGATGTTGTGAAAGAGGAAGTAAAGTACTTTAAGAATATGTTTTCATTTCAGTCTCCTCCATCTCCACTAACTGAAACCAATTGTATTGATTTTTTTTCCTAATAATAATGTAAAATTAATATCTGTACAGACAGACTCAGGTCAAGGCCAAATTACAGAGGAGGAACTTCTTGATGCAATGAAAGCCTTTAAGGCTGGGAAAACTCCAGGGCTGGATGGCATACCAGTTGAAGTATACCAATTTTGGGGGGATTTTCCCAGAGGACCGTTATTAGAATGTTTTAACCACTCCTATATAAATGGTAGATTATTGGACACGCAACAAGAAGGTCTGATATCATTATTACTGAAACAGGACCCAAGTGGTTGCGTCTAACACTTCAGTGCTGTGATGCAAAAATCCTAGCTAAATGCTTGGTGCATAGAATGAAAAAAGTATTGTCAGATATTATTCATCCTAATCAGACAGGTTTTTTTTATATGGACGATACATTGGAGATAATATAAGACAAGTACTGGAAACAATAGAATTCTTTGAAATAACAGGGACACCAGGCCTGGTTTTCATAGCTGATTTTGATAAGGCCTTTGATAAAGTTCGACTGGAGTTTATAAATTCCTAGAATATTTCAAATTTGGCGAATCTCTTATAAAATGTGTTAAAGTTATGTATAGTAACCCTAGGTGTAAAATAGTAAATAATGTCTACATCTCAAAAAGTTTTAAACTGTCTAGAGGAGTAAAACAAGGTTGTCCACTATCGGCATATCTAATTATTATTGCCATTGAATTTGTTGGCTGTTAAAATTAGATCCAACAATAATATTAAGGGATTAGAAATCCGTGGTTTAAAAACAAAGGTGTCATTGATTCATGTTTTCTTTTAAGACCACAATTAGAATTCCTCCACGGCATCATAGATGATCTAGAAACCAAATTATGATAAGTGTATTAATATTGATAATAATATTACGTATAAGATCACAAAAAAATAAAAAATGTACATTACTGTGTAGTTTACCAATAAAATGGTCTGACGGGGATGTGGACATACTCGGTATACAAATCCCAAAAGATAGAAATGATCTCACTTCAATACATTTTTATAGAAAGTTAGCAAAAATAGATAAGATCTTGCTACCATGGAAAGGAAAATACCTGTCTATTTGTGGAAAAATCACCCTGCTTAACTCTTTTGTCATATCACAGTTTACCTATTTGCTTATGGTTTAGCCTACACCTAGTGACCTGCTTTTTAAATTTAATGAACAAAAGATATTCAATTTTATTTGGAATGGCAAGCCAGAAAAATTAAAAGGGCCTATTTATATAACTAATATGAATTCGGGGGGCAGAAATGATTAAATATTAAAGCATTAGACCTCTCACTAAAGGCATCAGTCATACTAAAGTTATACTTCAATCCAAACGGGTTCTCTAGTAAATTCGTAGGAATGTTTCACCCCATTTTCAAGAAGGGCCTTTTTCCCTTTATTCAGATTACACCTGCTCACTTTCGGTTGTTTAAAAGGGAATAATCTACAAAATATCATTCTTTTTTAAACAAGCCTTAGGAAGTTGGTTGCAATTTCAGTTTAATCCACCTGAAAAGACAGAACAAATAATTCAACAGATATTGTGGTTAAACTCAAATATACTAATTGATTTTAAAAAATGATGAACTGTTTAAAAAAGGTATAATTTTAGTGAATGATATCATAAATAGGACCGGTGGAGTTATGTCACACATGCAGCTAACACAGACATATGGAAATATCTGCTCTACCCAAAATTACAACCAACTAATTGCAGTATTACCACAAAAATGGCAAGTAGAAGGGGAAAAAAGTAAGGAACTTGTCTGACGGTCCTGTATTAAAGAACATAAATGGTTAAAGAAAAGTGTGATAAATAAAAACATATACAAATTTCATTTAAGGACCAAAAAACTGACAGCTGTGCCATATAAATTGCAAAATAATTGGGAAGAGATTTTCGATGTCCCCATTCCATGGCACATGGTTTATGAATTGGCTCGCAAAACAACGCCGGATTCAAAACTTTGAATTTTTAATTTCAATTACTATACAAAATTCTTGCAACCAATAGAATGTTATATATATGGGGGATACAGTCTTCCCAGCTCTGCAGATTTTGCTGTGAGGAGGCAGAGTCATTAGATCATTTATTTTGGTGCTGTCCATAAGTAGCTCATTTTTGGTCACAGGTCCAGGAATGGCTGAAGAATTGCAACATTTGCCTAGAACTAACGCTGCAGATAGCAATACTGGGTGATTTGAAAAGCCATAGTCAATCAATCAATAATATAATAATGATTTGATCAAAAAAATGTATCTTTGATTTACAATCTGTAGAAGCTATGAGAATAGAAAGGTTCAGTACTTTTGTGAAGCATCACAGCACAGTTGAAAAATATATGGCAATTAGAAATCCAAAATGGATGGTGTTAAGAGATGGGAGGGGTTGAATGGAGCTGAAGGGTGGGACTAATAACAAGATAACCAATGTAAAACATACAGGGTCTGTAAAATGTATATAGGTTCAGATATTTTGTGAAATAGCACAGTTACAAATAGAAATCAAACTGGATGGACATCAGAAATAGAGGAAGGACTAAAAACAAACTAAATAGAACTATTGTAAAATAGATTGTGTCTGTAAAATGTGTATAGTATGTATAAACAGAAGGTAGAAGCCTAAGTGTTATTGTTTGCGGGGAATAATAAAGGTATATTCTAAAAAAACGTATGTATATCTATATAGGTATGTATGTATGTATGTTTATGTATTCATATGTATGGGTATGTACGTGTATGTATATGGGTATATACATGTATATTTACAAAAAAAAGATATGGGGGATTGGAAACGATGCAGGCAATTACATTGATGGAAGCAACAATCTTTCTGCAATATTAAGCTGATCCACCTCTTTAAAAAAAAGATTGAACTCTTTGACCTGAATACCAAGCGTCTGTATGAAACCTGGCACCATCCCTACAGTGATGCATGGTGGTTGGGGAGACTAGTTAGGATCGAGGGAAAGATGAGCAGAGCAAAACACAGAGATCCTTGATGAAAACCTGCTCCAGAGTGCTCAGAACCTCAGACTGGGGCGAAGGTTCACTTTCCAACAGGACAACAACCTTTCCAACAGGACACAGCTAAGACAACGCAGGAATGGCTTTGGGTCAAGTCTCTGACTGTCCTTGAGTGGGCCAGCCAGAGCCCGGACTTGAACCCAATCGAACATCTCTGGAGAGACCTGAAAATAGCTGTGCAGCAACGCTCCCCATCCAGCCTGACAGAGCTTGAGATGATCTGCAGAGAAGAATGGGAGAAACTCCCCAAATACAGGTGTGCCAAGCTTGTAGCGTCATACCCAAGAAGGCTCGATGCTGTTGTCATTGCCGAAGGTGCTTCTTCAAAGTACTGAGTAAAGGGTCCTAATACTTATGTAAATGTGATATTTCTGATTTTTATTTGTAATAAATTAGCAAAATGTCTAAACCTGTTTATGCTTTGTCATTATGGAGTATTGTGTGTAGATTGATGAGGAACTTAAATAATTTAATACATTTTTGTATTAAGGATGTAAGGTAACAAAATGTGGAAAAAGTCAAGGGGTCTGAATACTTTCTGAAGGCACTGTACATCGACCTCGTCAAGAAGTTCGGATCTCTTGAAATAAGGGCTAAGGTGTTAGGGTGACAGTCACTGGACCCAGATTCGAGTTCCGGTCAGGGCTAACCCCTGAATTCGCTACAATACTGAGGCCCCCAGCCAATCAAAATTGGTCCCTGTCTGTGGTGTTGATTGTCTGGCTGTTCCATTCATCTGTAACCTGGTCTCTCTAGGAGTCAGTGATGCTGCAGTTCTGTGGGAACAAGTTGGACAAGAAAGACTTCTTTGGGAAGTCTGATCCTTTTCTGGTCTTCTACCGCAGTAATGAGGACGGATCGTAAGTTGTCAATCGTTGATCCAGTTTTCCATTTTGTACAAAACATCTTTCAAAATCTAATCAAAAATGGATTAATTTGCAACCATTAACGTTTGTAAAGTGTTATTCAAAATATTCTAGTTTTTTTTACTCTAAGACAAAACCCACCCAGATACTGTACTATATTTGGTGTTTGCCCATACACAGTGGGAAAAAGGCCTGTAGACAATGAACAAATACTGTACACTCTCCAAACAGCAATAGTATATGGTTACATGTGCGGTAAATACTAATGTCCATGTCCTATACACCCCAGCTGAGACAGACACAGAGCGTATAGGTGGTGAGGGATGAGTGGACGTGAAAGAGAGGATGAGAGGAGATAAAGAGAATGAAAGGAGAGGAAAAGAAAAATAATGGGTCGTTGAGACTGGGTTGAGCACACGTTGTATGAGATGTCCTTGTCCAGCAGATGTTTTTATGAAAGCAGACTCCCTTTGTTTTGCGTTTAACGCATATGGCTTTTGTGCAGCTGGGTATTAACTGAAGCAGTTTAAATGGCCAGCTCCAGGGCACAACAGCAGTATGCTGCCTGCCCATCCTGAACACCTGGTCACACTGTGTGCTGTTTAAGAGCAGTTGTTGTTGTTGTTTTGTTTAGATTTTTAAAGACAAAAATATGACAAACTTAATACTAATTAAGAAAACAAATGTAAACAAACATAGCAAAGTTTGAGTTGGAAAACTGAGTCTTGAAAGGGTTCCAATACTGTAACGTGTGTGTGTGTGTGTGTGTGTGTGTGTGTGTGTGTGTGTGTGTGTGTGTGTGTGTGTGTGTGTGTGTGTGTGTGTGTGTGTGTGTGTGTGTGTGTGTGTGTGTGTGTGTGTATTTTTCTAGGTTTACTATCTGCCATAAGACAGAGGTTGTAAAGAACACTCTGGACCCAGTGTGGCAGGCCTTCAAGATCCCTGTCAAGGCCCTGTGCAACGGCGATTATGATAGGTAACTGATACCAGAGATGCAGGTAACTGATACCAGAGATGCAGGTAACTGATACCAGAGATACAGGTAACTGATACTAGAGATGCAGGTAACTGATACCAGAGATGCTTGTAACTGATACCAGATATGCAGGTAACTGATACCAGAGATTCAGGTAACTGATACCAGAGATTCAGGTAACTGATACCAGAGATACAGGTAACTGATACCAGAGATGCAGGTAACTGATACCAGAGATGCAGGTAACTGATACCAGAGATGCAGGTAACTGATACCAGAGATACAGGTAACTGATACCAGAGATGCAGGTAACTGATACCAGAGATGCAGGTAACTGATACCAGAGATGCAGGTAACTGATACCAGAGATACAGGTAACTGATACCAGAGATACAGGTAACTGGTACCAGAGATACAGGTAACTGGTACCAGAGATGCAGGTAACTGATACCAGAGATACAGGTAACTGATACCAGAGATGCAGGTAACTGATACCAGAGATACAGGTAACTGGTATCAGAGATGCAGGTAACTGATACCAGAGATGCAGGTAACTGATACCAGAGATGCAGGTAACTGATACCATAGATACAGGTAACTGATACCAGAGATGCAGGTAACTGGTAACAGAGATACAGTTAACTGATACCAGAGATGCAGGTAACTGATACGAGAGATACAGGTAACTGATACCAGAGATGCAGGTAACTGATACCAGAGATACAGGTAACTGATACCAGAGATGCAGGTAACTGATACCAGAGATGCAGGTAACTGGTAACATAGATACAGGTAACTGGTACCAGAGATGCAGGTAACTGATACCAGAGATACAGGTAACTGGTATCAGAGATGCAGGTAACTGATACCAGAGATGCAGGTAACTGATACCAGAGATGCAGGTAACTGATACCAGAGATGCAGGTAACTGATACCAGAGATGCAGGTAACTGGTACCAGAGATACAGGTAACTGGTACCAGAGATACAGGTAACTGATACCAGAGATGCAGGTAACTGGTACCAGAGATACAGGTAACTGGTACCAGAGATACAGGTAACTGATACCAGAGATGCAGGTAACTGGTACCAGAGATGCAGGTAACTGGTACCAGAGATGCAGGTAACTGGTATCAGAGATACAGGTAACTGGTACCAGAGATGCAGGTAACTGATACCAGAGATGCAGGTAACTGGTACCAGAGATGCAGGTACTGTAACTGATACCAGAGATACAGGTAACTGATACCAGAGATGCAGGTAACTGGTAACAGAGATGCAGGTAACTGGTACCAGAGATGCAGGTAACTGATACCAGAGATGCAGGTAACTGGTACCAGAGATGCAGGTAACTGGTACCAGAGATGCAGGTACTGTAACTGATACCAGAGATGCAGGTAACTGATACCAGAGATGCAGGTAACTGGTACCAGAGATACAGGTAACTGATACCAGAGATGCAGGTAACTGATACCAGAGATGCAGGTAACTGATACCAGAGATGCAGGTAACTGATACCAGAGATGCAGGTACTGTAAATGACAGATGCATAGATTCAGTACTTTGAAATAAAACTGAGAATGGCCTCTCCTCAACATTAAAATGTATACACTCCAGTTATAAAATATTTATATAAATCAAATGTATTACTATAATAAATGCAATCCACTCTATAGGAATGACCAGAGCTAGCTAGGCCTCTTGGGTGTGATGTCTGCCTATATCACTAAGCAACAGAAACAAACCCCAACCCACAAATAACTAGGTATCAGTATTCCTCTGTACTTTGTAGTTGACCACAGACCATTTCTAGAACCACTTTAGGATTCAGGTACAAAGCAGTGGCTGCTGCTACGATCTTTATTTTTTTGTGACCCGTGACTCCTGCAATCTTTAGCATATTGAATCCCAATAGCAGACATAACTTCCTGAGAGCAGTCCTCTTAGAGCCAGACCATCTTCTTACACAGATGAGCGCTTCTCATTTAAACAGAGATTCTCAATCAGCACACTAATTGTTTTTTTTTCTAATGGAATTTCTCTCTGTCTCTCTCTCTCTCTCTCTCTGTCTTTCTCTCTCTGTCTATCTCTCTCTCTCTCTCTCTCTCTCTCTCTCGCTCTCTCGCTCTCTCTCTCTCTGTCTCTCAGGAGCATAAAGGTGGAGGTGTATGATTGGGACAGAGATGGAGGGTAGGTACTGTCTCAGACACACATATACACACATGTACACACACACGTGTACACACACACATGTACACACACACACACACACACACACACCACTTTTTTATCACATGATAATGTGAGACAACACACTATATAGGCATCCACAAAAATACAGACATTGATGAAATGGCATTGAATTAAATAGACAAAATATATTGTATCTCTATGAGAAGCAATAACTCTCCACTGTGATGGATGAGGAGGTTGGGAGGATGAGGAGGTTGGGAGGATGAGGAGGTTGGGAGGGAGGATGAGGAGGTTGGGAGGATGAGGAGGTTGGGAGGATGAGGAGGTTGGGAGGATGAGGTCACAGCTGGTAGGTACCACATCCGTTCAGGGGTATCTGACACTGAGTACTGTTGCATGCACACAATAATATGATTCTTGTGGATAGTCAGATGAATATAATAGTTTGTTTCAAACTTTTGCCTGCTTTACAAGAAGAACAGTGTTGCCACATGCGCAGATCAAATACAACGCTTGAATGCCCATTTAGCTGTTTACATGTAATTCCAAAGATTGCTCAGAAAACCAGGTGTTTTAATCGGCGTATCCTTACTTCGATTATGACCTTACGCCGATTAAGATAAGCAGAGTAAGGTGTCTACATGACTAATGCCATACTCAGCCTACTGCCATAATCAGTTTAATATCGATTTATTAGTGTGTATGTACAGTGCCTTGCGAAAGTATTCGGCCCCCTTGAACTTTGCGACCTTTTGCCACATTTCAGGCTTCAAACATAAAGATATAAAACTGTATTTTTTTGTGAAGAATCAACAACAAGTGGGACACAATCATGAAGTGGAACGACATTTATTGGATATTTAAAACTTTTTTAACAAATCAAAAACTGAAAAATTGGGCGTGCAAAATTATTCAACCCCCTTAAGTTAATACTTTGTAGCGCCACCTTTTGCTGCGATTACAGCTGTAAGTCGCTTGAGGTATGTCTCTATCAGTTTTGCACATCGAGAGACTGAAATTTTTTCCCATTCCTCCTTGCAAAACAGCTCGAGCTCAGTGAGGTTGGATGGAGAGCATTTGTGAACAGCAGTTTTCAGTTCTTTCCACAGATTCTCGATTGGATTCAGGTCTGGACTTTGACTTGGCCATTCTAACACCTGGATATGTTTATTTTTGAACCATTCCATTGTAGATTTTGCTTTATGTTTTGGATCATTGTCGTGTTGGAAGACAAATCTCCGTCCCAGTCTCAGGTCTTTTGCAGACTCCATCAGGTTTTCTTCCAGAATGGTCCTGTATTTGGCTCCATCCATCTTCCCATCAATTTTAACCATCTTCCCTGTCCCTGCTGAAGAAAAGCAGGCCCAAACCATGATGCTGCCACCACCATGTTTGACAGTGGGGATGGTGTGTTCAGGGTGATGAGCTGTGTTGCTTTTACGCCAAACATAACATTTTGCATTGTTGCCAAAAAGTTCAATTTTGGTTTCATCTGACCAGAGCACCTTCTTCCACATGTTTGGTGTGTCTCCCAGGTGGCTTGTGGCAAACTTTAAACAACACTTTTTATGGATATCTTTAAGAAATGGCTTTCTTCTTGCCACTCTTCCATAAAGGCCAGATTTGTGCAATATACGACTGATTGTTGTCCTATGGACAGAGTCTCCCACCTCAGCTGTAGATCTCTGCAGTTCATCCAGAGTGATCATGGGCCTCTTGGCTGCATCTCTGATCAGTCTTCTCCTTGTATGAGCTGACAGTTTAGAGGGACGGCCAGGTCTTGGTAGATTTGCAGTGGTCTGATACTCCTTCCATTTCAATATTATCGCTTGCACAGTGCTCCTTGGGATGTTTAAAGCTTGGGAAATCTTTTGTATCCAAATCCGGCTTTAAACTTCTTCACAACAGTATCTCGGACCTGCCTGGTGTGTTCCTTGTTCTTCATGATGCTCTCTGCGCTTTTAACGGACCTCTGAGACTGTCACAGTGCAGGTGCATTTATACGGAGACTTGATTACACACAGGTGGATTGTATTTATCATCATTAATCATTTAGGTCAACATTGGATCATTCAGAGATCCTCACTGAACTTCTGGAGAGAGTTTGCTGCACTGAAAGTAAAGGGGCTGAATAATTTTGCACGCCCAATTTTTCAGTTTTTGATTTGTAAAAAAGTTTGAAATATCCAATAAATGTCGTTCCACTTCATGATTGTGTCCCACTTGTTGTTGATTCTTCACAAAAAAATACAGTTTTATATCTTTATGTTTGAAGCCTGAAATGTGGCAAAAGGTCGCAAAGTTCAAGGTGGCCGAATACTTTCGCAAGGTACTGTAACTGTACTCAATGTGTGTGTTTGCTCACCCAGGCATGACTTCATTGGGGAGTTCAGCACCAGATACAGGGAGATGTCAAGAGGCCAGTCACAGTTCCACACCTATGAGGTAAAAAACACACACACAAACACACAAACACGCACACAACCTTGTCTCAGCTGTTTACCCAAACAATGAACCTTCCAGGGTATTGCACTAATTGTCTAAGCAATAACCTTTGCTCTCCCGCATCCATCTGCTTTCATGGCCTAGTCAGCCTATTAGATTGAGGAACAGAATTCAGTTAGACAGGCTTTATTTTCAACTTACGATCAACGAGACGAATTGAACCAAGCCCTGTTCTCCTTCTCTGCAGGTGGTAAATCAGAAGAAGAGAGACAAGAAGAAGAAGAGATACCTCAACTCAGGAACAGTGAGTTAATACCCTCTTCTACTCCACTTACCTTTCAACCCTAGCAATCCCTTAATGGGATTCTATCAATGTGATTCTGCACTTACGTATCTGTGCCTGTTCATAGCCCAAAGGAGTCACTGTTGAAAGACTAGTCTAGTCCTGCACTCTGTGTGCTGTTGCCAACTTTTCTATGGTTGTTGTACCATGTTGAAATAGGTGTACTCTATTGTGTACTCTATGGTGTATTCTATTGTGTACTCTATGTATTGTTTAAATAGCTGTACTCTATTGTGTACTCTATTGTGTACTCTATGTACTGTTGAACTAGGTGTGCTCTATTGTGTACTCTATGTATTGTTGAAATAGCTGTACTCTATGGTGTACTCTATGGTGTACTCTATGGTGTACTCTATGTATTGTTGAAATAGCTGTACTCTATGGTGTACTCTATGGTGTACTCTATTGTGTACTCTATGTACTGTTGAAATAGGTGTGGTAATACTGTAGTTCCACTGAAATCCCAATGTGTTTTAAAGGGATAGTTCACTTTTATAAAGTTTTAGGCTTATTATAAAGTCGGAAATAAGCTAAAACTTCAAAAAGTATCCCTTTAACCTCCGAACATGTTGCCAGGTAACCCTGCTGTCCTGCCTGGTGGACATGGAGCTCACCTTCCTGGACTACATCAAAGGGGGGTACGTTACAAAGTTTTGTTTTTAATTAAAGTCTCATTTGAATAGGGACACATTGAATGAAAGTTACATTTGAATAGGGACACATTGAATAAAAGTTAAATTTGAATAGGGACACATTGAATTGAAGTTGAATTTGAATAGGGACACATTGAATTAAAGTTGAATTTGAATAGGGACACATTGAATTGAAGTTGAATTTGAATAGGGACACATTGAATTAAAGTTGAATTTGAATAGGGACACATTGAATTGAAGTTGAATTTGAATAGGGACACATTGAATTAAAGTTGAATTTGAATAGGGACACATTGAATTAAAGTTAAATTTGAATAGGGACACATTGAATGAAAGTTAAATTTGAATAGGGACACATTGAATGAAAGTTAAATTTGAATAGGGACACATTGAATTGAAGTTGAATTTGAATAGGGACACATTGAATTAAAGTTGAATTTGAATAGGGACACATTGAATTGAAGTTGAATTTGAATAGGGACACATTGAATTAAAGTTGAATTTGAATAGGGACACGTTGAATTGAAGTTGAATTTGAATAGGGACACATTGAATTAAAGTTGAATTTGAATAGGGACACAGTGAATGAAAGTTAAATTTGAATAGGGACACATTGAATTGAAGTTGAATTTGAATAGGGACACATTGAATTAAAGTTGAATTTGAATAGGGACACAGTGAATGAAAGTTGAATTTGAATAGGGACACATTGAATTGAAGTTGAATTTGAATAGGGACACATTGAATTGAAGTTAAATTTGAATAGGGACACATTGAATGAAAGTTAAATTTGAATAGGGACACAGTGAATGAAAGTTAAATTTGAATAGGGACACATTGAATTGAAGTTGAATTTGAATAGGGACACGTTGAATTGAAGTTGAATTTGAATAGGGACACATTGAATTGAAGTTAAATTTGAATAGGGACACATTGAATTAAAGTTGAATTTGAATAGGGACACATTGAATTGAAGTTGAATTTGAATAGGGACACGTTGAATTGAAGTTGAATTTGAATAGGGACACATTGAATTGAAGTTAAATTTGAATAGGGACACATTGAATGAAAGTTAAATTTGAATAGGGACACATTGAATTGAAGTTGAATTTGAATAGGGACACGTTGAATTGAAGTTGAATTTGAATAGGGACACATTGAATTGAAGTTAAATTTGAATAGGGACACATTGAATGAAAGTTAAATTTGAATAGGGACACAGTGAATGAAAGTTAAATTTGAATAGGGACACATTGAATTGAAGTTGAATTTGAATAGGGACACGTTGAATTGAAGTTGAATTTGAATAGGGACACATTGAATTGAAGTTAAATTTGAATAGGGACACATTGAATGAAAGTTAAATTTGAATAGGGACACATTGAATTGAAGTTGAATTTGAATAGGGACACATTGAATTGAAGTTGAATTTGAATAGGGACACATTGAATTGAAGTTGAATTTGAATAGGGACACATTGAATTGAAGTTGAATTTGAATAGGGACACATTGAATTGAAGTTGAATTTGAATAGGGACACATTGAATTGAAGTTGAATTTGAATAGGGACACATTGAATTGAAGTTGAATTTGAATAGGGACACATTGAATTGAAGTTAAATTTGAATAGGGACACATTGAATTGAAGTTGAATTTGAATAGGGACACATTGAATTAAAGTCTCATTTGAATAGGGACACATTGAATTGAAGTTGAATTTGAATAGGGACGCATTAAATAAAAGTTAAATTTGAATAGGGACACATTGAATTGAAGTTGAATTTGATTAGGGACACATTGAATTGAAGTTGAATTTGAATAGGGACACATTGAATTGAAGTTGAATTTGAATAGGGACACATTGAATTGAAGTTGAATTTGAATAGGGACACATTGAATTGAAGTTGAATTTGAATAGGGACACATTGAATTAAAGTTGAATTTGAATAGGGACACATTGAATGAAAGTTGAATTTGAATAGGGACACATTGAATTGAAGTTAAATTTGAATAGGGACACATTGAATTGAAGTTGAATTTGAATAGGGACACATTGAATTAAAGTTGAATTTGAATAGGGACACATTGAATGAAAGTTGAATTTGAATAGGGACACATTGAATTAAAGTTGAATTTGAATAGGGACACATTGAATGAAAGTTGAATTTGAATAGGGACACATTGAATTGAAGTTGAATTTGAATAGGGACACATTGAATTAAAGTTGTATTTGATTAGGGACACATTGAATGAAAGTTAAATTTGACTGGGGACACATTGAATTGAAGTTAAATTTGAATAGGGACACATTGAATGAAAGTTAAATTTGAATAGGGACACATTGAATTGAAGTTGAATTTGAATAGGGACACGTTGAATTGAAGTTAAATTTGAATAGGGACACATTGAATTGAAGTTGAATTTGAATAGGGACACGTTGAATTGAAGTTGAATTTGAATAGGGACACATTGAATTGAAGTGAAATTTGAATAGGGACACATTGAATGAAAGTTAAATTTGAATAGGGACACATTGAATTGAAGTTGAATTTGAATAGGGACACGTTGAATTGAAGTTGAATTTGAATAGGGACACATTGAATTGAAGTTAAATTTGAATAGGGACACATTGAATGAAAGTTAAATTTGAATAGGGACACATTGAATTGAAGTTGAATTTGAATAGGGACACGTTGAATTAAAGTTGTATTTGATTAGGGACACATTGAATGAAAGTTAAATTTGAATAGGGACACATTGAATTGAAGTTAAATTTGAATAGGGACACATTGAATGAAAGTTAAATTTGAATAGGGACACATTGAATGAAAGTTAAATTTGAATAGGGACACATTGAATGAAAGTTAAATTTGAATAGGGACACATTGAATGTAAGTTGAATTTGAATAGGGACACATTGAATGTAAGTTGAATTTGAATAGGGACACATTGAATTAAAGTTAAATTTGAATACGGACACATTGAATGTAAGTTGAATTTGAATAGGGACACATTGAATTGAAGTTGAATTTGAATAGGGACACATTGAATGTAAGTTGAATTTGAATAGGGACACATTGAATTAAAGTTCAATTTGAATAGGGACACATTGAATTAAAGTTGAATTTGAAAAGGGACACATTGAATGTAAGTTGAATTTGAATAGGGACACATTGAATTAAAGTTCAATTTGAATAGGGACACATTGAATTAAAGTTAAATTTGAATAGGGACACATTGAATTAAAGTCTCATTTGAATAGGGACACATTGAATAAACGTTTAATTTGAATAGGGACACATTGAATGAAAGTTGAATTTGAATAGGGACACGTTGAATTGAAGTTGAATTTGAATAGGGACACATTGAATTGAAGTTAAATTTGAATAGGGACACATTGAATGAAAGTTAAATTTGAATAGGGACACAGTGAATGAAAGTTAAATTTGAATAGGGACACATTGAATTGAAGTTGAATTTGAATAGGGACACGTTGAATTGAAGTTGAATTTGAATAGGGACACATTGAATTGAAGTTAAATTTGAATAGGGACACATTGAATTAAAGTTGAATTTGAATAGGGACACATTGAATTGAAGTTGAATTTGAATAGGGACACGTTGAATTGAAGTTGAATTTGAATAGGGACACATTGAATTGAAGTTAAATTTGAATAGGGACACATTGAATGAAAGTTAAATTTGAATAGGGACACATTGAATTGAAGTTGAATTTGAATAGGGACACGTTGAATTGAAGTTGAATTTGAATAGGGACACATTGAATTGAAGTTAAATTTGAATAGGGACACATTGAATGAAAGTTAAATTTGAATAGGGACACAGTGAATGAAAGTTAAATTTGAATAGGGACACATTGAATTGAAGTTGAATTTGAATAGGGACACGTTGAATTGAAGTTGAATTTGAATAGGGACACATTGAATTGAAGTTAAATTTGAATAGGGACACATTGAATGAAAGTTAAATTTGAATAGGGACACATTGAATTGAAGTTGAATTTGAATAGGGACACATTGAATTGAAGTTGAATTTGAATAGGGACACATTGAATTGAAGTTGAATTTGAATAGGGACACATTGAATTGAAGTTGAATTTGAATAGGGACACATTGAATTGAAGTTGAATTTGAATAGGGACACATTGAATTGAAGTTGAATTTGAATAGGGACACATTGAATTGAAGTTGAATTTGAATAGGGACACATTGAATTGAAGTTAAATTTGAATAGGGACACATTGAATTGAAGTTGAATTTGAATAGGGACACATTGAATTAAAGTCTCATTTGAATAGGGACACATTGAATTGAAGTTGAATTTGAATAGGGACACATTGAATTAAAGTTGAATTTGAATAGGGACACATTGAATGAAAGTTGAATTTGAATAGGGACACATTGAATTGAAGTTGAATTTGAATAGGGACACATTGAATTGAAGTTGAATTTGAATAGGGACACATTGAATTGAAGTTGAATTTGAATAGGGACACATTGAATTAAAGTTGAATTTGAATAGGGACACATTGAATGAAAGTTGAATTTGAATAGGGACACATTGAATTGAAGTTAAATTTGAATAGGGACACATTGAATTGAAGTTGAATTTGAATAGGGACACATTGAATTAAAGTTGAATTTGAATAGGGACACATTGAATGAAAGTTGAATTTGAATAGGGACACATTGAATTAAAGTTGAATTTGAATAGGGACACATTGAATGAAAGTTGAATTTGAATAGGGACACATTGAATTGAAGT